>NW_025335409.1:10119874-10124673 GCF_004798865.1 Varanus komodoensis | reverse complement strand
CCAGTCACAAACTCTCAGCCCAACCTACCTCACAGGGTTGTTGTTGTTGCGAAGGTAAGATTGAGAGGAGGAGGAGAATTATGTAAGCTACTTTGACATTTTTTTAAAAGAAAAATGTAGGATATAAATAAATATACAAACATGGCTAATAATCAGTGTGGGACATATGAAGATGACTATTTCTCAAAATAAACCAGGGACAAATTATTTTTTTAATAAACCACTGAAGCACAGCATTAATAATTGGGCCCTGGTAAAAAGTGAGTGGAAATAAAAAATAAAATAAAAAGTGAGTGGAAAACAGTAAGTTATATTCAAGGGGCTGAAGAATAGCCTGATAAAGTTCAATGGAATAGTTGTTTCACCTATTAATGAAGTTAGCTATTATTTCCATGAGGCATTTAATAAAAATCACACAGTAAAATATTAGTCAAGCAGAGTAATAAGTCTTTAATAAATTTGGGGAGATCTCCTGAGGATATTTATAGTAATATAATGATCATACCAAAACAGGTTTAAATTATTTTTGTCAATACTCTAAACTATATTTGTTATATTTTCCATACCCCATAAAGTTTTTCATTGTGACCTCCTCTACTCCCTGAAAGAAATGAAGCTCATATATTGTGAAGCAAAGTAATCCAATACAGCGCTGAATACAATTAAAACCTAACTCCAACCAATTTCTCTCCTGAGGCAGGAGCTGAAATGCAATCAATAATGACACGGGAAAATCCCACAGGAGATGGGCACGAAGATTAATTTTCCATCTATTCAAACTCTGCCTTCATTTATTGAATTACATTGTTCTCTACCACTGACAGTCAGCAAAATATCTCTCACACTTCTTTGAAATAAATCTCCTGACCAATTTGTCCCTGCCTTGGATAGCAGATAGCATCCATTTCTTTCTTCAGTTCACATTTAAGGCATTATCTTATGAAACTATGGCCTTCAATTCAGTTAACTGAAAGCACGGCATGCCTCTTAAAGACAAACCTATAAAAGAAGGCTGATTTTCAAAGCAAATGGTGATGCTCCTGACCAGAGGTCACACTATGTATGTGGGGGGAGGGGGATGTACCCAAACCGAACAGATGACTTCAAAGTTCTATACAAGCACATATCATGGAGCTTTCTTCTTTTTTGAAAACAGGAAGAAATCTGTGCAATCTCTTGTAAAGTAATCTGATTTTTAAATGTTCTAAGCAAAAGAATTTTGTACAGTTTGTACAATGTTTCTTTTTGTACAATCATTGCAGAACAAAAATAAACAAACAAACCACCTTTCCCTTTTTTTCCTCATCCTACTGCTCAAAATCAGAAAATATGCACTGAACCCAGCATCACAAATACTCCCCCCACCATGTGTGTATGTGTGAGCAGAGCCGGCTGGTGCCGGAGGTCAGACTAGATGGCCCGGGAGACCCCTTATGACTCGCTCTGTTTCTATGTTTCTATCTGAGCATGTGTATTCCAGACACCATTTCCCCCCAGCATGCAGCATTCTGTCCCTGCAACCCAAATTTCCCATTCCTGATCCTCAGTAATCTACCAGCATCCTGTGGACACTGGTATTAAGGGGCATTACAGTTAAGATGGTACTTCTGTCCATCTTGAGTTCCCCCAAGTCTGTTGACAGTCCCCCTTATAGAGACGTTCTTGCCACATAAGGATCCAAATTCAACCTGTGTTTTGGCACTAAAGGAATGATAGCATGATAAAATGTCAACTGAGATCATATAAAGTCATTAATTTTCTTTTAGTTTATGGATTTCAATCTGAACAGTTTGGTTAACAGGGAACCTCTTTAACATGTATTAATATATGCCAAATATTTCACCACCATCATTTCAACTGTGTTCATTTTTCCATATTAACAGGGGCGGAAATTGATGGCAGTCCACATGTTGGTGGACTCCAGTTCTCATCAATCCCAGACAGCATATCCAATGGTCAAGGACAATGGGAGCTGCAGCCCAATTACATCTGGAAGGCTGAAATCTCCCCACCACTGTACTATATAGGACAAGAATGTAAATTTACACTATTATTATTCTTATTATTGCATTTATATCTTATCTTTTTTACTGTTGTGAGTAACCCAAGGCAGCTTCATTTTATCATCACAATCAAGAACCTTGTGAGATAGGTTTGGCTGAGAGTCTGTGACTAGCTCAAAGTCACCCAGTGGCCAAGGAGGCCTAGAACCTGGATTTCTAGGTCCTCAGTCCTACACATTAATCACCACACTGCATCAGCTCACTACTAGTAGAGAACTACCGCAAATAGGGAAGGAAAAAGTAGGGCCAAACCAACAAAATGAAGAACTTTCAGAACCTTTCAGCAGGAGGTTGAAATAATCTGTACTGCTTTCTACTGTTTCTACAAAGGGTGTCTAGGAAAGAGTGAAATACATATCTAACAACACTTCTGAAATGTTCACTACCAAAAATTGTTAGATCCTAAAGCATGTCAAAATATTGGATGCTTTGCTTCTGATGTGCTTCTGTTAAGCCAGCACATCACACTCAGAATAAAGTCAGACTTTCCAAAATTGCTGCAATGCACACCTCACCATCCCCTTACCCCATGCCTTGCATCAACAACTGTTCTGTTCATTTTGAGCTCTTTCACCCATCAGAGCTTGCTCCTCCCCACACTGTCATAGGATAGGTGCATGATGCAATTCTGTGGCCTTTGGCAAACAAAGTTGTGGATCAGGTTATGGTACGGGATGTGTACGTGGGAAATAGTGGTTGCATGCATGATTGGCGGGAGGGAGGTTTGGCAGAATGGGGTATACATAAAAAACAAGAAAGATGCAGGATCATCTTAAGGAAAATTAATATGAAAATAGAGTGGAGACAGATGTTGGTTGTTTATGGGTTTGCACAGGTGTGAATGGGTACATGTGTGCAAAAATGCAAGTGTGTGGGAGTGCACGTGTGGAAATGTAGTGGGTACACACTTTGCTTCCCAGAAGGTTAACCATGATGGAATGTGTTACAAGCATTTAAGATGTCAATTTTTTTTTAGAAATTCTACAATGGAATTTTAAAACTTCTCCTACTCAGATTTAGGCCACAGACTTGGAATCAAACAGGAAAGGAACTCTTCAGCTCTTTAGCTGAAAAGACATCAGCAGAATTTCTTGCAAAAGTTCCTGAAAAGTTAAAAATAGATAACTTGCTGAAGAAAGCAGTCAAACTCTAGCCTGAAACACACTTTAAAATGCACGACAAAACCTGACACTGCTCAGCTAAAAAATGTCCATAAAATTTAATGCATTTTATTCATAAAAGGATACCAACAGATGAAATCACAGAATGAGCAGAAATTGTAGAATTAAAAAGTTAGATCATTTGCTGACAGAGAAGTTGAAGACAGAAGAACCTGAAGAAAAAGTATTTTTTATGTAAGCCTCAGGTGAATTAATATTCATTACCAAGTTGTGAAGTCATGATGTGGATAGAGGATTACTGCCTGAATAGTTAATAACAACACTAATAATGATAATAGAAGAAATGCATAATCACAACAGGCAGATTGTCTGGATATATTGCTGATGTCTTGTCAGATTTATTTATGCCAGTAGAGGAAATAATAAGTTGTAGCAATAGTACAGAAAAGTTTGCAACTGAATAACTAACACTGAAGAAAACAGAATTAATATGACCATAGAACTGAAAACTAAATGAATGATGAAATATTACGAAAGATGACCTGGAAGTAGTTGTACTGAAATACAGTGGTGCTTATAGAAATTGTTAATGATTGATCTATAAGCATTTATAACTCAACACAAATGGAAGCAATTGTTTATATAGACTCCTCCAACTTAACTACCCAGGTTTTGTCTCAGTTCACTCAGGAATGGCCTAAGTGGTAAATATCCCAAAAACAAAGTGACCCAATATTAAAATAGCTATAAAATAATATTTGCACAGAATTGCTAGAAATCTCAATGACAAACATATGCACATACTTTCACACATGAGTATAGGCATGTGCCCCCTTGGCTTAATGGAGAACAGTTGCCATGTTGCTCTTCTCCTCCTACAGTTGATGTACCAACAGCCACACCAACCTGACTGTCAGTGAGAAGATAAGACAAGAAGACCTTATCCACTTACTTGACTAAGTCCAACTTCAATTTGGTTTACCTTCTCCATTAAGAAACATCATTATAGACCTATTCAGGGGATCGTATTAACCCTTAATTACATGAGGTCGTAGTGAAAATGTGTGGGCTATTCATCAACAGCTGATGTACATGTCAGTGCAGCCCTTTGCCATGAGATTGTCTTCAGTCTGAAGAGGACCTTTCGGTGAGTACAGATGAATGGATCCTCTTCCCACACAGGTAAGAATTTTGATTGGCCAGGGTTGCCATCCTGGAGGAAGAAGCCCTATGCACATATATCCATAGTCCAATAGGCCATCTTCTGGCTGACACTGAATCTGCATTGGGAAGAGATCTGGCTGGCATGTGAATCTGTAGTGATGGAGTTATTCAGCATGTCCTCTTCAGGAATTCAGTACTGAATGTCTGAACAAGTTTCCTTGACCCAATGAAAGAGCTGATCCCTGAATCTACTTATTTTTCTCTCCTGTCTCTTCTTGCCCCCACCCATTTTTCATTCTTGTTATTTTATTATTTGCATTTTATGATCTTTTAAATTGTCTTTAATCTTTAATCTGACCAATCCTATGCAGATTTGGGGGGGGGGGGACTCACAAAAAACCTTGCAGCATATTTATTGCTCTAAACCTGAACAGGATTGCACTTTCAGTCA